>NC_089151.1:12290101-12320101 GCF_009819655.1 Sylvia atricapilla
CACGGGTATTCCTTATGGGATGTCTATACCACCAGAGAAACCTGTCACGAGCTGGCTGGACAGCAAGCCAGTCCTCTCCACTCTAACAACTTCTGTTGGCCTGCCACTCCCACCAACAATTCCAAGCTTGACCCCATTCATCAAAACTGAGGAGCCTCAGCCGATTCCCATTAGCCATCCTTCTGCTAGCCCTCCCTGCTCTGTCAAGAGTGACTCGGGAACAGCTGATCCCACATCAAAAATTTCCAATGGACTTTCTGATGAGGTAGAGGCTAGTGTGTTGCCTACCTCAAATGGCAAAACGGAAGAGAACCCCCAAAACACGAGCACCATCACTAACATGAGCAGCTCCGTGAGCTCCCCAGCGGCAGACTCGGGCTCCAGCGGTGTCGCCACTTTTACAAATCCACTGATGCCTCTTATGTCAGAGCAATTTAAGGCAAAGTTTCCATTTGGAGGACTATTGGATTCAACGCCAGCATCTGAAACATCAAAGTTGCAGCAGCTTGTAGAGAACATTGACAAAAAGGCAACTGATCCTAACGAGTGCATCATTTGCCATCGAGTTCTCAGTTGCCAGAGTGCGCTGAAAATGCATTATCGCACCCATACTGGAGAGAGGCCATTCAAATGTAAAATCTGTGGTCGTGCTTTCACTACTAAGGGCAACTTAAAGACTCACTACAGTGTCCATCGTGCCATGCCCCCGCTGAGAGTGCAACATTCTTGCCCAATCTGCCAGAAAAAATTCACCAATGCCGTTGTGCTACAGCAGCATATCCGAATGCACATGGGAGGGCAGATCCCCAACACCCCGGTGACAGAAAATTATCCTGAGTCAATGGAATCAGATACGGGATCTTTTGATGATAAAAATTTTGATGATATAGACAACTTCTCAGATGAGAATATGGAAGACTGTCCTGACAGCAGCGTGCCAGATACACCTAAATCTGTGGATGCATCACAAGACAGCTTGTCTTCTTCCCCTCTGCCCCTGGAAATGTCAAGTATTGCTGCTTTGGAAAATCAGATGAAGATGATCAATGCCGGCCTTGCTGAACAACTTCAGGCAAGCCTAAAGTCAGTAGAAAATGGGTCAGTGGAAGGGGACGTTTTAACTAATGATTCGTCGTCTGTCGGTGGTGATATGGAAAGCCAAAGTGCTGGAAGCCCTGCTGTCTCAGAGTCTACCTCTTCCATGCAGGCCTTGTCCCCATCCAACAGCACTAATGATTACCACAAGTCACCAAGTATTGAAGAGAAACCATTAAGAGCTTTACCAAGTGAGTTTGCCAACGGTTTGTCTCCAACCCCTGCTAACAGTGGTGCTTTGGACTTGACATCTAGTAACACTGATAAAATTATTAAAGAAGAGTCCCTGAGTATGCTCTTTCCTTTCAGAGATAGAGGCAAATTTAAAAACACTGCATGTGACATTTGTGGCAAAACATTTGCTTGTCAGAGTGCCTTGGACATTCATTACAGAAGTCATACCAAAGAGAGACCATTTATTTGCACAGTTTGCAATCGTGGCTTTTCCACAAAGGGTAATTTGAAGCAGCATATGTTGACACATCAGATGCGAGACCTACCATCACAACTCTTTGAGCCCAACTCCAGCATCGGCCCCAATCAGAACTCTTCGGTGATGCCCACTAACGCCCTGTCATCGCTCATAAAGACCGAGGTCAATGGCTTTGTGCATGGCTCTCCTCAGGACAGCAAGGAAGCACCCTCTGGTCTAGTTGCTTCGGGGCCACTGTCCTCTGCCACGTCCCCTGTGCTGCTCCCTGCTCTCCCCAGAAGAACTCCAAAACAGCACTACTGCAACACATGTGGGAAAACGTTTTCTTCTTCCAGTGCTCTGCAGATCCATGAAAGGACGCACACTGGTGAGAAACCTTTTGCCTGCACTATATGTGGAAGAGCATTCACAACAAAAGGCAATCTGAAGGTACTTTTTCCTCTTAACCGTTCTTCAGTTACATTTTCTCCTTGCTGGGGATTTTTGACCCTTATTAATGTTGCAGCAGTGGTACCTTTGGGCTGTTTGTGGTGTGACTGTGTTTAGTTAGCTCTGGTAGACCTAGATGGCCTCTTGTTGAGTGCTCGTGTTGGCAGCAGGTCTGAGGCATGACTTAATTAAAATTCATCTACCAGCAAAGCCTGTCTGCAGAGTGTGAAACAGAACAGCCAAATGATGATAAGGGATATTAATTAACAGAAAAATGCATTTTGTAACTCACACGCTTCTTCAAGAAGTGAAAGGCTCTTGAATGTGATGTTTTTCATAACTATCATGTAAGATGAGTGTTTAAAAAAGAACTATTAACATAATTCTGGAAATAATGGGCATTACTTTAATTGATTATATAACTAACATTTCCTACTGATATGAGTTTGAAAAAGCAAATATACTTAAGTTTTAGAACACCAGTTGAGCACTTTACTGTGTACATTTTTCTGTTGACAGAGTATTTCTCTAGAGGTTGCTGCCAGTAATGTGAGATGAATAATTACTTTCAGGCCATTCTGTCTATACACGAGGCTCTCCGATGAGCAATCAGTAAAGGATACTTTCTGCCTGTCTGAAAAGGACATTTATAGGGTAAAGGGTGTCAAATACAATACTTACCATTGCAATGAAAGTGGACATAGCAATTCTAGCCCAGAAAGCAGCTATCTGCAATTGACAGAATAATGCAAAGTCATTATAAACTAAATACATGTAATAAAAAAAGGAGTAAGAAGCAATGCATTGTTCAGCAGGAGAACAGGTTATTCTGGGTAATGGTGATGGGCTAATCCAGAAGCAGTTTATTATTCCAGATAGGAAATGGAGCCCTGTATCCTCTATCTTTAATGCCATCCATTATGTAACAAGACTGGACACATTCATGGAATCCTGTCTTCTCTGTGATGAAAATAAGTTCGAAAATCCTGTCAACCTCTGTTTTTTGTTTGTTTGTTTCTTCCTTTCTTTCTTTCCAGGTTCACATGGGCACTCACATGTGGAACAGTACTCCTGCAAGACGAGGCAGACGACTTTCTGTAGATGGCCCCATGACATTTCTAGGAGGCAATCCTGTAAAGTTCCCAGAAATGTTTCAGAAGGATTTGGCTGCGCGGTCAGGGAACGGAGACCCGTCTAGCTTCTGGAACCAGTATGCAGCTGCACTCTCCAATGGCTTGGCCATGAAGACCAACGAGATCTCCGTCATCCAGAATGGGGGCATCCCTCCAGCACCAGGGGGCCTGGGCAATGGTGGCAGCTCTCCCATCAGTGGCTTGACAGGAAGCCTGGAGAAGCTCCAGAATTCAGAACCCAACGCACCTCTAGCTGGTCTGGAGAAAATGGCAAGCAATGAAAATGGGACTAACTTCCGTTATACGCGTTTCGTGGAAGACAACAAAGAAATTGTAACAAATTAGAAAAAATAAAACTCCGTAAATAACATTCCTGCAGATAGTGCAACCTAGGGTTGCTTTTTTCCAGCTGCAGGTTACAACATTGCAAAGACTTTGTTTTGTACCATGTTCTACTTCTAGAGTTCTAAGAGAGCTTATTTATTAGTGATATAACCTTGCTTTGCAAACAAATGCAAGCATTAACTTTGGTCTCCCGTATTTTGAACTAAATACTAATCGACTAGAGTGCTGTAAACTTGCTGTAACATTTATGGCAGTTGCAAGTCTGTTCTGCTAGGTGATCTTATTCTGGCATTAACTTATTTTCTATATCCAGTTTAACACGAACTCTGGTATTGATGAGATGCCTCAGTGATGCATTAGATCTCTAATAAAAATCTGTATATAAATGTACACTTTGATCCTGCTGGAAACTTTATCAGCAAACACATTGTCTAATTTTTCCAGACAGAATTAAGAAAAGGACTGAGAGAACATAGACTGAACAGTGTGGGTCCTTTACACAGCTCAGTTTTTGATTTTTATTATAAAATTAAAACTGCTTTAATTTTTGTAGGTTTAACATTTTCCGTTTTGAACTGTTATTTGTATTGTGCTTTTTACTTGAGTCGTCTTAAATGTTAATACATTTCTGTACAGTAATAAGCACGCGGATTATTAGAGAAGATACTGAAGTGTTGTTTTGGTAGTTGAAACTGAGACGTAACATTTTGCCTTGTAGGTATATTCATTATAGAAAATGTGCTGGACTTTCACAATGCTGCTAAGTATGGCATCTTGAACAACTTCCGTGGACAACTGTAGATGCTCCTGTATATACAATAAGAACATCACTTTCATTAAAATGTACATACGTTCCTTACAAGACCAAGCCCTACTCCTTGACCAAGGGAACAAGTATAGTGTTTGTTTATTTTGTATTAGGCATTGGGGGGGATGGGGGGAACCTTGGACTGTTACATGCACTTTCTCGGAAAGTTGAAAGGAAAAGAGGTCCAGTTTCTTTAACATTTAATACTTACTAACAGCAGAGATACTGTAATTTTACTCGAGTAATCAAATACATTTTTGCAACAGATAAAAAAATTCGCTGTCTCTGTGTTTTTAAAGTGTACCTGTATTTAGTAATCACTTTGTATTATTTAGCCTTTCCCTTGGTTAACATGAACTGTCCAGGTTGTACGTGTGTGTTTATATCTGTAAGTATGGGTATACATATATGTATTGCATATTAATTGCTAGTATATTTTTCATATCCCCTAATAGTGAGAAATTTCTCCTTAACTATTCAACTCCTCCTTCTCATAAAATTGTAGATATTTTGGCATTTTTAATTTGTTTATTAAAAAAAAATGCTGCTAGCAAAGACCTTATTGAGCCTAGGTAAGTTTCCTTTGAAGGAAATAATTTATTACATTTAAGGCTTGATTTGGTTCAAATGCTTTATATTTGATAGTAATTTTATTTTATGAGATTGTATGTTTGTGGCGTGCTTACGCTGCTATACCTGTGTTAAGATGTCCACTTCCAAGCCTCCATATACTATGTGGGGGTTATAACTTGATTGTAAAAAAAGCATACCAAACAAAACTTAATTGCTTTGGCCTTGCACATGATTTGGCTTCCCTTAAACACCTGCCATGATCATTAACCTCAATGGGAGTTTGTCAAACATAATTCAGTCCAATATTTTTATCTCCTTACATTACTATTTATGAAAAATCAGATTGGCTGCCTTCAAATTATGCCTTCAAAACCACCAACAGGCAGCCAATTTTGTGACTATATATATATATTATTTTTTCCTTCTTCTAACAATTCCAAAATGCAGTTGTTTTGTGTTACAGGATTATTTTTCAGGATCATTGGGAGGGGGAGTTGCCCACCTTTTTAAACAGGAAGCGGTTACTTAGCTCTTCGCATAGCCTGAGTTGCAAATTGGGCATTAGAGAGGATTTACAACTGAAGAGCTGGGGTGAGAAATACTTTTCTTGAGGACTTTTCCCCTTCCTATGATTATGAATCCTGCGTATTAACGCTGTAGTCTGGATACCTCTTGGACCTCATGTCTTTAGGACTTTTCCTGTTCGAATGTGTTGGTTCACCTGGTACATGATATGCATTTTTGTTAACATGTAAGTTGTACGCTAGAGCCAGCTGGCTTGTCAATGTGAATATTTAAGAATTTTAAGTCACCTTTTGGTCTCAGAAAAAGGTAAATTAAAAGGATTTTGATGATTTTATCAATGAAATACTAACTAATTCTCCTTTTAAACTGAGTCGAGATTTGTGCAACAGA
The DNA here is from genome assembly GCF_009819655.1 of Sylvia atricapilla. Taxonomy (NCBI): domain Eukaryota; kingdom Metazoa; phylum Chordata; class Aves; order Passeriformes; family Sylviidae; genus Sylvia; species Sylvia atricapilla. Next base: position 12,295,833 of record NC_089151.1, read on the forward strand.
AAAGTTGCCAGGGAAGGGTTAGCAGCCCCCAGCGCTCCGGGAGGGTTTCCTCTCCGCGGCTTGAGTTTCATTAGCGCCTTTAACTTCGGCCCCCGGAGCCTCTTCCCACGGGGAAGTGCAGTCTGTAGGGTCCGAGGGAAGCCGCGCCCGGGGCAGGCGGGCCCCGCACTCGCGAACCTTCTCGGGCACCCGGACGCTCCTGCCGCTGGGTAACGTACGCGCTTGGCATCATTCGGGGGTATAAAAAGCCACAGAAACAAACAAACAAACAAAAAAGCAGAAAAAGGAGCGATTTTCTTTCTCGTACCTGGGGGCCTTCCCCCCGGCGCGCTCCGTGAGCGGACCCTGCGCTCACAGCGCAGCCCGGGCTCGGCTGAGGGGCCGCCGGCACCGAGGAGGGGCCGCTGCCCGAGGGGATGCGCTCCCCCAGCCCAGCCGCACCCCGCCGGCGCCGACAGACCCTTTTGTCCCCCAGCCCTTCCGAAGCGTTTCCCCGCGGTGCCGGCGGCTGCAACGGGCGAGGCTCCCCGGGACACCCTCCCGGCCCCGGAGCGCCGTGGGGCGGGGTTCCCGGTGAGCCGGGGCGCTGCCCCGCCGTGCTGCTCTGCCCTCCGCGCTGCCGGCGGCGGAGGTGGGCGCTGGCGGGAGGAGAGGCCTGCGCCCCAGGAATCCCTCCCTCTGCGCCGGCTGAGGGACAGTGCCCGGGCGGAGCCCTGGGGGCCGGGAGTGTGCCGGGCTGAGGGCTGGATGTCCGGGCTGAGCCAAGGGTGCCCGGGCTGTGCCAGCCTGAGGGCTGGATGTCCGGGCTGTCCCAAGGGTGTCCGGGCTGTGCCGGGCTGAGGGATGGATGTCCGGGCTGTCCCAAGGCTGCCCGGGCTGTGCCGGGCTGAGGGCTGGATGTCCGGGCTGAGCCAAGGGTGTCCGGGCTGTGCCGGGCTGAGGGTTGGATGTCCGGGCTGTCCCAAGGGTGCCTGGGCTGTGCCGGGCTGAGGGCTGGATGTCCGGGCTGTGCCGGGCTGAGGGATGGATGCCCGGGCTGTGCCGCCCGCTGAGCAGAAGGTGCCTTGCCGCTCTCCCCGCGCTGCACAGGACCCTTCCGTTCCCTTTCTCCTGCCAGACCCGACCGGGGCTGGGGCCGGCCCGCTGCAGAGGCCGGCAGCATGGTCCCCGTGCCGCAGGGTGCGCGGCCAGGGGCGGCTCGGGGCTCGGCGCCCCGTCAGGCGGAGGGCCCGGCTGGCCTCCTGCGAGGGGAAGCGGGATGGGAGGGGGCGGGGGAATAATTTGCTCTGGAAACGCGGAATTTTAAATTTCCCGTTACTCGACACCAGACCGTGGGGACCGGGGGAAGTTACCTCTCCCCAGAGCTGTCCTGGCAAGCGCACAAAGGTGCCCGCGTCGCTTCGCAGCTGGGAGCCGCGCTACCTCGCTGCAATTACCCAGCGCAGCGTTTCCTATTCACAGACACTGAATTAATCCTTATTCAAGAGTAGATTTTTTTTTCCTTTACGGTTTTGTTTTCGCGGCCTCATTTTTCTCATTAGCAACAAAGTTTTCTTTCCCCCCCTCACCCTTTTTTTTTTGCCCCCTCTCGTCTCGCCCATCACAATTTTATCATCCATTAAAATAAAGCACAGTGGGGTAGGTTGGTATTCTCTTTCTCTTAAGAGCCAGCGATCGTTCAACGCAGTCATTTAATCATCCCGGGTAATTTTCTTCACCCAGAAACAGACGTGATTTATTTAAAAATTGGGCTAATGGCGTGCGAAACTTCGCCGCTCGGAAAGAGCCGGCGGCGGAGCGGCAGGACCGCGCTGGCCGGGACGCGGCGGGGCCGCTCCGGGGCCGGGAGCCGCTGCCAGCCCCCGGCCCGGGGAATCTGGGGCTCCCCCGAGCGCCGGAGCGGGGCCAGGGAGCGAGGGAGCGGGGCCCGGCCCCGGAGCAGCCCCGCGGGTGCCCCATTCGCCTTCACGGGGCAGACGGAGGGAAGGGCTCGGCAAAAGGAGCGATAGCGGCGGAGTGGAGAGAGAGCCGGGCAGCACATGGGGAGGGCACGGATGATGTTTCTGTATCGGCCACGCAGCAGTGAGAAGGGAGAGGAAGCAGCAAATTGCCCCGTTTATTTCGTGTGCTGATGACGACCAAATCTTAAAACCTGTTCTCAGGGAAACTCTGTTGAATTTCAGTGTTCCTAGGCTGGGCTTTGGTTTGAGACTTAGGGGCGGGTTGCAAGCTCTCCCAGTTGCAGCAGGCAACAAATGCCTCAGTTTGCTCCTGCTTTGTGAGGAATAGTTGCTGACCATCAAAATGCAAGGGTTGCTGTTTGTTTTGACTATTTCTTTGGAGCATGCTTCCTGCTTTTGAAAGTCCTGAAGTCACAATTTAGCTGGCTGTATGTTTGCAGGAAGCCAGTTGTACTCGGCAGCAGAAGGTGTGACTTAGTAGCATGACAGCTCTTTTTTGCTGTCTCCTTGCCAGTGTTCCATAGCTCTGCAGGTTTGTTACCCCGTCAATGTTCAGTAGTTCTCCGGGTTTGTTCCTCTTTGGCTGGGGTTTGTTTGTTTTTTCCCAACCAAAATAACTTTTTAAAATTTGGGTTCCTTCTCTCTTGCGTATGAGTTGACAGATGTTAAAAGAATGTTTTGCAAATAAGTAGGTGTAGTTATTTATACAAGCTGGAAGCAATGTGTCTGTTAACTGCCAAGCTGAAATATAATGACTTAAAGATTTCACCTACAACACAGGCTATTATATAAATATGTATCTCTAGACAAAACACTGAGTAGAGGCTTTGAAATACAAACCTTAATAGGAAAGAATAGGAATAATTGGAAAGTATGGAGCTTCAGCTGAGAACAGAGTTACTGAGAGCTATGTTTATGATTCTCTGATTTGATAGTTCTGTGTTTTACATCCAGGTTACAGTTAAAATTGGAATGGTTACCCTGAGCAAGTCCCTGTGTCACTTTGACGGTGGCCTAGGACACGCCTGGAAGATGATGAGTTGGTGATTCCTTCCTGGGAAGATCTTGCTCCAAGGACATGGGATACCACGATGTCCTGAACTACATCCAGTGACTGAAATATTTTACAGGTAGTGAGGTGTAGGAATGACAGTGATTAAAATGACATTTCTGTTGTAAACCATATTATTGTTTTATCCTACCACAAGTTTCTTCAGTTTCCATTTTATCTTCTGTTTTAATTTAGATGTGTATTTTTGAATCCACAAGCTAAATTTCTTAATTATATGGGAAGGGGAGCAGTAGAGTGAAAAAAGGAGAGCAGGAAAGAGGAATTTTCTTTAGTGCTGAAGTCTGTCCAGCAGTGCAGGAGCCTGTGAGGCATGTGAACTTGCCTGTGAGGGTTGCAGTCATTCTGTCTGTGCAATGCTCAGTGTGGAGAGTGAAGCCAACATCCTGTAAGACTGAGCACACAGTACACCTGTGAGAACACCCACTGGGAAGCTACAAAGTAAGAAAGTGATGCCATCTTTCTTTTTTTTATAGCAGTTAATTAGTTAACCCAGGCTGCAAGCTCTTCTGAACTTTCAGATGTTGCTGTCACTTCTGGAAGGAAATTTAAAATCAGGTTAGATGGGCACCAAAAACATGTCCATGCCCATGTTATACCTGGTCACCTCTGCTAATAAGGAAGATTCTCTCTGGAAAGATCAGCCCTGAAACTTCTGGTGTCATTTCATTTCAAAAGTAAGGAGTGTCTCCATGTTAGCAGACATTCACATCATCTGTACAGACAGCTCTCTTGACCAGCAGAGTGCTGAAGTGCAAAGGTCTATTTTCATTATTTAAAGGTCTTAAAAATGCAGCATCACAGTGTCAGGTGGGTGTAGCAGAAGCCCTGAAGCACCTGGCATCAGGTGGTGCAACATGAGAACTATTTAGAATTGAATATGGAAAGCAAAAAATGGAGTGGTCTGGCAAACTGTAATGGATTTAACCCCGCTCATCACTACTTTCTTTCTTTTTCCTCATAATTTTTGTTAAAAATTATTTCAAAGTGAAGCCAGTGAGACTAATCAGATGAATGTTAAGAATGTTTTCAAAGTACTTTCAAAGTACTGATGCTTGTTTTGAGCATCAGCTTTTTCTAGCAGTGAATAATCCTGAATTGCTTTACTTTCATCGGGATTTTAAAATGTCAGTTAGTACATAGTGAAGCTAACATTTGTTTCATATGTACAATAACTAAGTGGATAATGGTGATCAGTACTAAATGTGCATTCATATGAACTCTGTCTTTCTGGTGGTTAGAGGATCCATAGAAAGGAAATTATGTAAAGAGCAGATTTCAGAGGTTTCTGTGTTTATTTACTTGTCTAGGCTGAGTACTGAGTCCTCACCTTGTGTCAGAGCTGCTGCTGAGCTGGGGCTGTCTGTGGTGCTTCCATCACCAGTCAGGGCAGCTGTGGGGAGCCCTGAACACCAGCACACACCTCTGGTGCTGAGACACAGAAACCAACCCTGCTTGAGTCAGCTGAACTTACTTTGGCTTCTAGCACTGAAGAGTGCTTGAGTGCTGCACAGACAATTTTTGTAGTGGTGGATGTGGCTGTTTAAGGTGTTACTTTCTTTCCTTTTCAGTCCAGATGTTTATTCCTGTCCACTGAGATCTCTCCCACTTCAATATTTGAATGGGAATAGATCTCATAAGCATTCTTCATTCACATCACCACAAAGGCTTGAGTCAATTCTTATTTGGCTCCTTATTTAAGATAGGAAAGAGTCCAAGATGTACTGGACAGGTTTGCAAAGCTTAAGGAGATCATTTTACAAAAGGAGGTTGAGCTTATGTGAGTCAGGCAGAAAAGAATTCATAAAGCTACAGCTTGTTTGAGCCAGAATTTCATGAGGTGTTAGCTTCCAAACCAAGCCTCCTAAAGGGACAACTGTCTACAAAATAGGCTTAGCTTAAAAATGCCACTGAAGTATGTCTAAATTTGCACTGAAGTGGGGGGGGAGAACACTCCATAATTTGTCCTGTTGTGACAGAGCACAGCAGTAGCAGCTTAAAACACTGAGGCTATTACTGCAGCAGTCTCCGTGCTGACATCAGACAGGCACCTAGAGTCACTTTTCTTCTTGCCTGACCTATACAAAAAATAGACTGAGCCCCTGTGTTCTCTCCTGGATCTTAAGAAGTTATTAAACCAATTCCTCCTTTTGAAAGCTGTATGCATTCATGCTGGCATCCTCAATAAAGCTGGGGCACAAACAAAAAAGCAAACAAAACCAGTCACAGTAGCATTCAATGCACTTAAACTTGGAGGAAATGAAAATCAATATTTGTCAAATGGAGGGAAAAGGTAAAATGGATTGAGGAAAGATGTCTGGCTTTCTTAAAAGCCATTAGTGAAAATGAAAAGTTAATAACAATACTGGAATTTAATTCCTGCGTCGGTGCTGTTTGAACCTGTGGTTTTGTTGTTTTCTCTCTCTAAGGATGCACTTTATGCACACATATCCCTTTATTGTTAGCACTGTTGAATGGAATTTATTACATTTTAATTATGGCTGATTTGGAACCTTGGAGGTTTATCTGGATGTTTTGCTAAATGTAAATGTAAATGTTTTGTGGTTAAAATGTAAGGGGATAGTTTAGGAAATGGTTCTGGGCACATGTGACCTCAGCCAGTTGTTCCAATCTCCTGATGTCTTCCATAAAATGACACTAACAACAGTTCCTCACCTTTAATTTTTGCTTATTTTGGTTATTTAGATAGGAAACTTCTCACTGGTCTTTTACAATGTGTGTATAACATACATGGTTACTCTCTGGGAACATAAAGGGTTCTGAAATAGCCAAGACACAGCTATTTTGCATTTCAGCATCCACTGGAACATCTGGAAGTGCTCTGCTGGTACCTCAGTAAGTTATTTGCCACTTATTAGATGAAGTTCAAAAGTTAATCCTGTATTACACACGTTTACATTTTCACTGTGTTTGTATGATCAAATAATCAGATTTAATTAATAAAATGTGCTGATGGAGCCAGGATGTTCTCAGGTACCCGTAGCTGACATGGGATGTGACTGGGGGGTGGTGGATTTATGCAGTACACTCTTGGCTCTTTGTAGAGGGTCAGATCCAGGCTGCCACATTTCCAAATAACATTTTAGGGAGATTCGACCTTAAGCAAATGAGAGTATTATACAGCTGGTTGCTGCAGAGGGCTCTGAAGTAGCAGGGAGTCCTGTGATGATGTGAGATGTCTCTCTCCAGGATTAGTAGTTGTCTCTCGTCTTCCACCCCCTCATTTCTTTCTTTCTCTCTCAGGGGTTAAGGTTCTGTGTAATGTTGACAGTTACTGGAAAAAGGTTCCAACAGAAGCAAAGCTGGTGAAAGACAAGACTATTTATAGAAAACAATAAAGTAAAAATAAGTGTAAGATTAAATATCAATAACTACCAGCTGTAGCACCTTTTCTCCTCCTCCTGTTAAGTAGTAAAATCAAAGCATAATTTGGAAAGGCTCCCTGCTGGAATTGGAGAAGCTGATTCATTCTGCATGCCAAAGGGAAGTTGAGATGTTCATTTACAGGATGGCATTTCCTCAGCTTCTGCACAACCATTCCCCAGCCGGGATTAGAAGCTCACAAGCTGTAGGAAGTGAGATTTTTCTGCTGGGGTATAAAACTAAACTCTTGTTTTCTCATGGTGAGTGGACATCCAGAGTGTTCCCAGCACCATCATAACTCTCTGAAATGATGGGATGGACATACATCATGTTCTCCAGTACAGAGCCTCTGAAATGACTGAGGTGCATTAAAATGGCTCAGACTGTCCTGTAATAAGAAATGATGTGCAGAAAAGGTTTTGGCTACAGCAGTGGCAACTGTGTAAGTGTTTCAAATGAGTTTGTCCTAAATCAGGGGCCTTGTTTCCGTTCAGCAAGTCAGAATTCAGAAGTCTCAGGCTGTGCTCTGTATTCCTCTCTTCCCAGAGCCCAAGCTGGACTCTCCTGAATATTATGCATCTTCTCTTTTGGTGAAAATAATTAAAGCACTCTGCACAAGTCTTTAAGACTGCTTTTAGTTTCCTGCACCCTCCATCAATTGATTTGATATATAGTTTTCTTCTTTATTTCATCTTGAAAGACTTGCGTGGATATAGCACTGTCCTTTTAAATGAACTAATTTCAGGATGGGAAGCTTTTGCTGTCTTCTGAGTTTGGCAGATTTGGGGGGTTATTTCTGAGGAGGATGAGAGGACAGTGGCTGCTACTAGCTGCTGAGACTTTGGGTAGTCTCATTTAGTTACTATTCAATCTCTTCCTTCTGTTCTTTATTGTTTCTAGGTATTTATAATTGATTTTTCTTGAGAAAAATATCAATGCCATTAATGTTTTTCAGTGTCAAAATACTTTGGAGTACCAAATTTCCCCGAGTTCACTTGTAGACCAATAATCTCAGTAAAAAAAAAAAAAAATCTAAGTAATATTTCATATATTTCACAGGATTTTGTTTCAGCAGAGGGAGTATTGCTTCCAGAAGAGTTTATGTAATTGCTGAAAATCTGGACAATTCACTGCAAAAGACTTGAAATAGAGAGTTAAACTATTTAATAGTGGTCAAATGCTGCAAACCCAATTTAGTCTTTAGTCTTTATAAAATCAGAAATGTTACCTCCTTCTGGTTCAGCAGTAAACCTACAGTGACTCATCAGGGTGATGTGGCTTTTCGCTTTGCTGTTGTGGAGCACAATATTGATCAGACTGTGAAATAATACAACAGCTGAAGCTCAGGTAGCAAATATGCATCGGATTGATCTCCTTTTACTAAGCCTCCTGTATCCCAGCATTATTTATGGCAGAAGGATCAAGTCTGGAAAATAACTGATAAATACCACCTTGTGGCACCTGTTTAAGTGATGGGATAGAAAACATTCCCTAGTTTGTTAACTTTAAGTATTGGGAGCAGAAGCGTTGTGCACATGATAATATTATGATTCATACAAGCCACTTTTCAACCAACTCGATATATTTCATTACCTCCTTTTCAGCAGAAGTATTGATTTTTGTTTTGTGGTTTTATAACACAATTTCAAGGCTGTTGTAGTTTAATGAGCCATGTTTTTATGATGTTTAAAAAGATTTGAGGCGTTTGTTGAAATAAATATTATGGATTGCCCAGCTCCTGTCACCTCTTCTTTCTCTCTGCTCTTGGTATCAGCCCAGCATAAGAATGAATAGGGCAGGCAGCTCTGTGGCTTTTTGTGCTTTTTGTGTTTGAGATCAAAGTGCTGCTGGAGAACAATAGCAGGCCACACTTCTGTGTCCCTGACCACACACAGCAGCACCTGCAGAGCAGTAAAATGTCATTGTTGCTTCTGCAGTTTGAGCACAGAGGAAGCACCACTGAGGTGGCAGATGATTCTAATAATACTTGATGTGAATTGATGGGGAAGGAGGACCATAACACAGAGGGCTTTTTATTATAAGCCTTGACTTCCCAAGCTGTGAACAACAGAATACTGCACCTGTGGACTTTCTTCCAATCAACCATTATGGAAAGTGACAGATTTTATTAACTTAAGGAAGAACTTTTCAACATGGGAAAGTTGTAGTTTATTTTGGACACATGAAGAGAAAAAGCAAGTGATATATTACAGATTTACCACGGCTCATACTTTTCTGGTGTGAGTTGTTTTTAATGTGCTATAATACAATGATAGGGACGTTATTGGAAAGATTTCATCTTTTCCTGTCTTTTTAAGATAAAACAACATCTATGTTTTTTGTTGTTGGTGTTGGTTTTTTTTTTTTTTTTCTCTTTTACCCATTGTTTCTTGTCTTGTATTCATGCTACATGTTTAATGGAATTGACAAGAGAATAAACCTACTTGCTGAAGAGATATATATGATATTTTTAAGAGTTATATAGGATAGCTGAGGTTGGGTAGAAATGAAAATTGGGTGGAAGAAGCCCTCATCTGCTACAAAGAAAAGTAGTTTATACCGGTCAGTGTCTCTGCAGTCAGCTCCTCCCTCGTGCATCCACCTTTGGGAAGGTCCTGGGAGACAGGAGCTGGACATGAGGCTGCAGGACTGAGCTGATGTCAAAGGCATGTGCAGGTAAACAGAGCTGACATTTTTGCAATCCAGAGTTTACATTCAACTCCAAATAGGTCAGGTTATCAGTTTTATTTACAACAGCAATGCACCACTGCTTGAAGACTTCTGATATTTCTATTCTGGGATTATGACAATATATCAGTCTGACTTTTAGAAAGAAATAGAAGATCATCAGTATTTGTCTCTTCAGCTGGCTGTCATGTGCCCTGTGTTGTAAAACAGAGATTCTGCAGAAGTTGGAGTTCTTCTTTCACTTTTATTTCTCTGAGTGTGTTGCCACATTCTGACTTTATCATGGCTGCATCGATTTTGCTAGCCATAGACACAAGCCTCTTGTACTCATATGAATCCAGCCACACCCAAATTTTTGTGTAAGTGCAATTAATGTCTTGTTGATATAATTCGGGTTACCTTAAAAACAGAACACACATAAAAAAGGAAGTCATGAGCATTTTATTATCTTCATATACATATAGTTTTTGCAGTCAGTTTTGAAGGAGTCAGAAGTTGTAATTCATGTAAAATTAATGGCTGAGAGTTGACAAATCAAGCATAAAGTCAAGTGGATCATGATTATTAGCTAAAAGCATAGTGGTTTCTGGTGATTTGTTTTGTTCTAAAAATAAGCCTTGGAAGTACTGAAAATCATTTTGCAGGAAACCCTTAAGCAAAGTGGTCATGAGAGTAGTTGGTAGAATATCACCCTTTTCATTTGCACAAACAGATGGTAAGCTTGGCCTTAGATTTAATCAGGAGGTGACAGACAGGTAGTGCTGTTGTGTATTTTGGATGGAAACTTCTTGTCAGAGAGACAGTGAATGTTTCATTCAATAGCCTGTGTACCAAGCAAGAGAAGCATTTTCCAGATATTCTTATTATCCTTACCATTACTTTAACTTACTTTAACTTACTGTTGGAGTTAACACATACTAGAAAGCACTGATTTATTTAGTCAACTGCAAAACCTTTGTTTTGGTTTCTTCTCTTCTCCTCTTTTTTGGCAATGCATTTAGCAATCCAGAACACCCAGAAATGTGTCTGTGATTAAACTTGTAGGCAAATAAATGCCTTAACAATTCAGGATTCATGGATCTCTGACCATATTCTTTTTAGCTAACTTTTTAGATAAGATTTTGATATCATTTGTTTCCCTTTCCCTTTCCAAAACCTAATACCTGGTAACCTAAGCACATACAATCTGTTTCAGAAGAGAGATTCAAGCAAGTGCAGCCACTGGTGTGTTTTAATGTCACTGCAGAGATTATGTTACCATCCTAGAAACAAAATCTTTTTTTCTCCCCTTCAAATAGAAGTCCCCTGATACCCTTGTCAGAGACCATTTGTTATGGAGAGTTTTGTGAAGCAATCAAAATTAATTCACAGTGATCTTTTCACCCAGAACCTCCAGCTTCAAATAATGGGCTTTCTCAACAGGTGCTCATTGTGGCAGTTTGACTCCCAACTTGCCAGACTAAAGAGTTTATTCTTTAGCCATATTTAAGAATAAAATCCTGAGCTTGTAATTTGCTAATCTTTAACAGCTGCTCAGGAAGGCACACCTGCTTAAAGGAAGTATTTCTTGTGTCTTTGAGATCTAAAACCTAAAGATGTTTTCATGTTTGCCTATTTTCTTAATAAAAATCTCATGCACAAGTCACTAGAAAACCTGTCCAACAGCAAGGCCACATAATATCATAGGCTTATCAGGAATCTAATTGTGCTGATTGTTCTTGCAGAGGGGCAAAATTCCCCCTGAAGACAAAACAAGTTATTTTGATACCTTTTTCTTTCCCCCGAGTTAGGATTTGTAACAGGTTTCATTGTGAAATAAAATAAAACAACTCTTTTTTTAAAGTTAGCACTAATAAACTGTCCTCATTGTGAGTGTTGAGAGCTTTGACAAATGTTTGCTAATCTCTTGCTTAAATGTGTTTCGTATGAGCTGCAAAAGCAGAAGTCTACTTTTAAAAATATTTGTTGAGTGTCCTGTGTGGTAAGTAAAAAAAAAAAATATAGATAATTTGTTTCAGTAAAAGTAAAAGAGAATGTATCATTAGAAACACCTGAGCAGCTGCTGATACCACTATATCTATTTTCATTTCATTAACTGTACATAGGCAGGTAAGCAATGAAGTATTTTGCCAGTAAAAAGGTGGAAAGCCATTGTGGTCAAAGCACATTTACACCATTGTAATTGTAGTAGGAGATATTGTTGTCAAATCTACTGTGTTAGAAAGCAGATTAACGTGTAACCATGCCCAAAGTACTGCACTTGTTGAACATGTGCAGAAAAATATTTTCAGCTGGCTATCATACTGGAAATAAGTCAGGATGAGAACTGGGAACATGAGTGTAGGACTCAGAACACTCCGATGTCTACAAAGGAGGAAAAGAGGGAATTAAAGACTCAGTTAAGAATATTCAGGATATGTTTGCCTTTGTGTAGCTATTATTAGTAGTTGATTGTGTTGATGATTGTGAAAAATCAGGTTTATTTTTTTGTTAAAATTTTAAAAAGTTTGATAAAAGGATGATAGGAGACAGAAATAAAGTAAAGGGTTAAATGGTTGGGTGCTCGGTGTTTAGTTAAGAGTGTATTTATTATTTTGGAGAATTTTTAAAATTTTTTTTAATACATTAGCTTGTTGTATATTTATAGACTATTATGCATATTCATATATTTTTTAAGAATTGTGCTTTTTGGGGGGTCTGGTTTTTTAGAGCATGCATATTTTTTAGTAGTAGTTTTATTATTTTTCTCATTTTAGGCTGTGGTCTATACTTTTTTTAGACACTAGGTGCTGATAGTATATTAATAGTAGTAGTTTTATTATATGTTTACTAGATGTTATTTTGACTAAACAGTTTACTTATAATTATATTAGTTATTATTATTACTATATTTAAGGTTTTGTTAATAGCAGAAATAAAAATAAAGTTATTTTTATATATATATAGTATTTTTTTTTAATATCTGCGAAAAGCCAGTTTTATTATATGCATTTGAAAAGCCAGTTTTATCATACGCATTTATAATACTGATAGTGCTGCAGTTGGTTGAAGGTGGGGCCTTTGGCAGTGCCCCCGTTTCAGAAAGTGAGAAGTCATTGAGCCCCTTTATTGAGCCAGGTCCCTGAAGCGCCGGGAGCCTTCCCCAGCCACCTACAGGTGACACAAAGACGCACGGGAGGCCTCCCGGCTGGGCAGAGTATTGCTTTAGCACCAGTGTTGGAGGGAATGATGCAGAAAAGAAAAACAGCTTGTAAGGAGAAAGGCAAAGAAGTAAAAAACCGTCAGTCAGAACCACATGAGCGCCGGTAGGGTTTACTTGAGAAAAGTGTCAAAGCTTTTTAAGTTGAATGCTGAGAAAAGAAAGCTTAGAATTAAGAGAAAAGAAACCATCTCCAGCTGTCTAATTCCTCTTATGTTCAGGGAAACAGCATTTTGTTTGTGCCAGAGAAGGAGCTGACTTTATCATCAATTTCTTTTAATGGAAAGAACGTTCCCTACACATTGGCTTGCTGCTCAAGACAAAAGGGGGTGATATTGCTTTTTATTTCAATAGCACCATTTATTTAGGACTCTCAAAATAGTCTGTAAATGTAACTATTGGACAACACTAGTTCCCTCAAAGTAGATAGATATAATTTTAACTCCTCAGCAAAGTGAGGGATTTTGCTAGCAAGGATTAGTTAAGCAGTTTGCCTAAATTCAGCAGTGACTTAGCCACAGAAATGAGAAAGGAATCCAGGCCCTGATTCCCCTTTTATTTGTACTGGTTTAAACCAGATGTGAGCAGGAGAAGACTCATGTCTCAGTGGCTCCACACCTGATTCCTTGATGCAATGGTGGAAGCAATCAGACTCCTTTCTGGACCTCGGTGAAATACAGAAGTGCTGCTGGAGGATCCTTTACCCTTGCCATGCTGTTTTGCATTGTAGGTCACTAGTACATAAATGCCTGTGTGGAACCTGGCACACAGAAGAGTTTGTAGTGTATCACCAATGAGCTTTACTCATTTGGACTGTTGAGAGCCTTGACAACATCTCATGCAAGTTCTCTGGCACTATTTAAATATGTTTCATATCACCTGCTCTTGCACTATCAAAAGCCAGTGCCTTCAGTGAAGTATGTAAGTCATTAGCCACAATAATTTCCTAGTATCTTATTTTTTATCTTTTTCCAGCTTTTTAAAGGAGTTCTTGCAAGGTTGTTTAGTGTGGAAAGGGATTGTTTAGGTTACCAAGCTAAACACCAAACCACTTATACTATTCCCTGTGTGAAGAAAATATTACTAACCTGTGAAGCACATGAAGCAATCCTATTGAATTACATAAAGTATTTGTACCAATGGAGAATCACCCATTTACAGACGTGTTTTCAACCATACTGAGTAGGATTTTCATGCTCCTAACCTGAAATCATACCTAGTAGATTTAGGAACCGTGGAAGAGAGTGAATAAAGTGGAATAGCCCCTAAATGCTTATCGATAACTTTTAGCAGCAGAGGAAACTACACTGTAGCATCACGTTCATGTAGGATAATGGTAATTTGAAATAAGCAACCTTTGTATAATCTCTCATCTTCCCATTTAAAAAATCATATTGCTGAAGGCTTAGAATCAGCTAAAATGTAAACAAACAATGCAATGATTTCTTCCTGAAGCTGCTAGCACTATGACTTACCAGCTGTTAGATGTATGTACTTGCTCCAATGGAATATTTAACTTCAATGCAGCGGACTAGGTTATTGTTGTTGATGGTGTAACTGATTACTTTGTTGCAATTTGAGATGTGAATAACCTAATGTTCTTATCTACTACTCCAACCCATTCTGAGGCTTGGGGAATGAAGAAGTTATCTGCTGTCAAGTATTGCTGATGTAAAAGTGAGGGATATAACTCTCTATTAATTGAATTACTTGTGCTTCTTTTTCTCTCTCCTGTTGCAAAGGTTAAGCTGTCACCTGGCTTTGAAACAAAACATATTTCCTGGTGCTACCTTTTGGGCAGCTCTGACACCCTCTCCTTTGCCAGAGCCTTGTGGCTGGGCAGAGCCCAGTGTGGCTGGGGCAGAAGGGATGTGAGGATGCCTCTGGTGCTGTGCAGGGAACCCAAACACTCCCTGCACTGTGCCAGCCTCGGGCTGTGGCTGTGAGGATCCTCTCCTCGTCTCTCCTCACAGCCCTACACAGAGGAGCCCTCTCAGGTCCTGTTGGCAGCGCCACTCTTCACTGGAGAACACTCCTCAGTGCTTGCATTCACACTCTTTTTTCCCTATGAGTGCATACATGTGAACAAAAGAAAAAATATCTTTAAAAATATGATTTATCCCGTAAAGACTTTCCAGCATGTGAATTATGGTGCATTGAGTTCAAGACTATTGTGTTGGCATAATCCTGCTTCGTTACTTGCATAAGTGAGGGATTGTTCTGTCAGGTTCCTTGGATCTCACGGACTGTGTTGGCTGTTTCTATGGTTCCACTGGGTACGAGGTCATTTTGTTAAGATAAGCATTCCCATTAGGGTCACTGGCATGCTTCCTGTGCTGGCAGCTGGGATGAAAGTGTGAGAGCCTGGCAGCTAAGAGCTTTACAGGTAGGAATTCTTTTCTATAGAGCTTGTTTGTTTGTTGGGTTCTTATATTTCTGGTTTCTCTTCTTTAGCAAAAAATGTGATGATCTAAGGGCCTAGAATAATATGCTGTCCTTCTTTTAATAATTATTTAATTTAATTATTTATTTTACAGTTGTCAGAATATTCCAGGGCCAAGATGTTGAAATACAAATGAAATTTGTACCCTAGAAAACACCTGATTTTTTTTGTTTGGAAATGCACTTCTCAATTTTGAAATAACTTTTTCTAACATATTAAATTAAGTAAATTAATTAGGCTAGTACCTTGCCTCATATATGAGTTAGGAATAATGGTGTAATGATTCATACTTTGATGAGAATATCTCACCTAAATGCTTGAGATCTTAATGGTGATTACCAGATGGATAAACAGAGATGCATTTAAATTCTCTGCCTCAGTTTTCCATGTGTTTAAATAATGTCCATAACTTCCTGCCAAGGGAATTATAGTGACTTGTGAAAAAGACCAAGTATGCAGTAAGATGTAAATTAGGACATCTTCACTGAAGTCAGACATAACTGAGAACCTGAGCCAAAATATGGATCTATACAGGCTGCTCTGTGTGCCTTGAGTGGAGCAGGTGTTTGCACCCAATCTACAGAGGGCCCTTCGAGGTGAAGCCTTTCAATCTTTGCAAGTGTATGGGTAGAAGTGATGTTAAACTTGTGAAAGACAATTGCATGAATGTTTTGGAAATTAGGCTGAAGTCAAGCAAAACAGAGGTTTTAGGGTACTCTCTTACAAACCAGTTTGTTTTCCAGTTTTCTGTAAAATACAGAAATGTAGCCAAGTAATATGTTTGTAAAATGTCTTATGGAAGTCTGATAGCAAAACAAGGCTCTTTGCAATGGCAGAGAAGGGAGGGAAAGAACAGTGTCTCTTGTGTGACTACATTACAATAGGACAGTCAATGACATTGTAATTCCTAGGAATCTTTTCTGCAAATGATGCAAAAAAATGATTGTCTAGAAAAAAAATCAACAACTTGTCTGTTTCTTAACAGAGCAGCTATGTTGCCTTCCTTCCTTTTAGTTAAGGCTGTTTAATCTTGTCTTTCAGTGTGTGTGGGATGTGTGAGCCTGGTTGGGATTCATGGAGAAGAGCTGGGCTTGTGCAAAGGCAGATGGAGTGGTGCTGAACATTGCTCTCCGAGGGACTTAACAGGACTAAAATGCAAAGAGCATGTTAATTACATGGTATGTAATTTTAAAATATAAATTTCACCCTCCAATCAGTGCAGTGATCATGATTGTGCCACAGAAGCCACTTTTATTGTCTCATTGTAGAGACTGATTCATTAGCTGAGGTTGTCAAAGGTCATTTATTGCAAGTCTGCCATAAAATGGCAGCTGTAGTTTCTGGGGTTTGTTTTTTCTATTATCTGTTTTTACATCCCAATGTCCTTAGGTTTCTATCTTAGCTGTTTTCCCCTTTGGCTGAGGTACAGTTGCCTTCCTTTGTGTTCAGTTTTCTGAAATACTTCTAGCTACTTCTTCTGCAAAGGGAGAGTAATGCAGAAGGAGCAGAGGCTGTCTGTAATAACTCCCTGAACCACTGGATGGTGTTTGAGGCAGTCTGAGCTCCTGGGTGAAGTCTCTCTGCCCCAAGTCAATGAATAGTTTGTTGTGCAACTGAGCTGAACCAGGCCATTTTAGTCACCCAACATGAAACCTTCTGTTCTTCGTGTTTATTTAAGACTGTTGAATTTAGAAATGTTTAGAAAGAATAAATATGTTCAAATGTGATTGTTCCAGGATGATAAATTGAAGATTCCCTTATTGATGTTAATTCAACTTTACCATTACTGCCTAAAGCAACCTTTAATTCCATTCTTGTTTCTTAATTAAAATGGGTGGGTTACTCTGGACTGGATTTGCCTTGTTTTCTCCCACTGAGAAGTACTTCAACACTGTTGGTGGCCACTGAAACTTAAGTAGGGCCAGATTCACTGAGTTGTTGCACAGCACCACAGGGCCAGATTTTGTCACTCCTTCCTGAACATGATAACACTCTATGCTTATTTTAAGTTAATAGTATTGTAGAACTGGAAAAATAAATTTCTAATTCTTCTTATTCAGAAGCTAAAAACCTTCAGATGACTATCAGTATCTATGTATGTTTTGTACCCCAGTCCCCCTCTATACATAAAACACATAATGTATCAGTTGTCTAAATCAGTTTTTGTAGGACTGAGTAGTGTACTCATCCAAGATTCACCTTTTAGATTTAATTTGAACTGGACAAAAGATGTGCCCTGGATGTCAGCAGTGTCTGTGCTCCAGTGTATTGCCAAAGTATCATAGAACAAGTCTGGTGCTATGTTCTATGTCTCTCTTCTAACTGCTAGTTGAAAACTTTGAATGATAAAGTTTAAACTGACCAAAAAAAAAAAAAAAAAAAAAAAAGTCAAGTTCACTATTACCACCTAATTATTTCTTGAGTGCTCTTTTGATCTCATTTTCCTTTGCGTCACATTCAGTCTTCAGACTGATTTGATTTTGGGGATTGTTTTGAGTGTAGGCTGGTGGTGGTGGTAGGTGTTGGAGGTGGAGGTAATATTTTGTTGTTTCTGCTTTGTTTCACCAACAAAACTGAAGTTAGAGGATCTGTGCTTTTATCTTTGCTGTAGGTGACCAGTGTCTTTGGGGCAATGTATAGCCAGCACAAGAAACCTTACAGAATAATAGCACCAGGTCAGTTGCTGCCAACCTGAATAACATCAAGGGCATGCACTTGCTTTCCTCTCTTGTCCTGCACTATTGAACAAACTAGGGAAAAAAGTATCAGGGATCTTATTTAGCTCAGCATGGTAGGAGTTCCTTATGTGAGCATGCAAAGAAGCGGAAATGTGTGTGACATCTCTTCCTCTCTAGCTCAAATAACATTTCTTCATCTTTAAATACAAAAGAGGTGGAAATAGTGCTAAAGTGCTAAAGGAGTGAAGTTTGAAAGACTAATTGTGAAATCTGATTCTGTATAAGCTTTGATGAGCATGCTTTGACTCGGAATTGCAGTTTCTCTAGGCTTGATAAAAACAACAGAGAATTCAGCTGGAAACAGACCTGTTGAATCTCCTGAGCTTTGTATCTCATCCAGAAAGTGTATCTCAGAACAATTATAAAGGTAGTGATTTATAGCACAAAGTCACCTTGAATCCTGGGCTGTTACAAGCGCTTTCAACTTACATTATTTTCCAACTGTGTCACTCTCCCTAACTATCTGTGTCACAAAGCATTATGCCAAAGACATCAGCTGTAATTCGTTTTCTTAAATATCTGACTTTAAAATCTGTGTCAGGCAATTTGTATCATCTGTCAAACAACTGTCAGAAAGGGCCAAGAGGGAAACACCTGAGAAAAGCAAAGTACTGAAAGAGCTGTGTGTGAGTGAGTGCTGTGTCCTGTATGAATAGCTACCCGAGGAGCTCCTGGAAACCCCAGTAACACTGACAAGACTTTCTGTGCCAGTGCAGGTTGGAAATGCAATCTTGGATCAGAGGCTGTGTGGCTGCTGATGGGTGTCTGATGGCCTTGGACATTTGACTGCTTCTTTCAAGAGCTTTATGGCTGTCCTTAAAATGGCTTGTAGCCCTTTCCATCAGGAGCTGGAGTCCTACCCTGATATCGTGGTTAAATTGAAATTATACTTTACCTGCTAGAAATTCTTCTAGGGTTTCATTTAATTATTCTTTGTGCACCAGTGCTCTGACTTTCTAAATAGAAGATTTAAACTGGTTTTCTTTCAGTTGTGTGTGGTTCTTTACTAAGTTGTAGGATGAGATATGGTTTTTCCCAATGAGGTTACACTTACTTTTTTCAGTCTACAGGAGTTTTCTATAGACTGTAAAGATTATTTTGCTTTTCCTCCTGCCCTGAATTTTTATGTGTCTTTTCTTCATGCTTGAACAGTAACTATGTTTCATTCAAGTATTGTATGTGTTTCACTGATACTAGTGCTCTGTCCCTAGACATAAATCTGATGGTATGATAAAATCTGTAATGGCACAGAGAAGTGGAGTCTCTCCAGGATTATGGTTTCAGTGTGGAAAGTACAGGAGTTTAAATCTTTGTGTAAAATATTTAGTTATCTGCTTGTTTAAAAGATAGTCCATGCTTTTACTGTAATGATTTTCTGGAATGTGTAATTGTGCTTCATAATAAAGTCAGTCCTTATCAGTTCTGTTAATAGTTGCTAAGATGAGTGAGGCCATATTCAGTAGTGTAGGAAACCATCTTTCAAGTATTTGTTTTTAAAATGATGGGCTAGTGTCAGAGCATGAAAAGCTATGGAGACATTAATTGTCTCTTCTGTTACTTTGCTAAACTAATCCATATAAAAAGAGCAGATTAAATTGTCTGACCCTCATATATTTAATGATTGCTGCTATTTGACAAGAAACATTTCTCAGGAAGCTGCTTGTCACAGGCTATCAATATTCTTTTCCTCCCATGTTAGTTATTGGTGCACTTTGTTACTCTCCAGGATGGCCTGTCTCAAGTGGTCCTTCAGCTTGCACTGCAAGAAAACGAGATGCTAAATGGTTGCACAATTTGTTTATAGTGCTTAATTCCTGCCCTATGGATTTCCAAGATCAGTGATTCTTTTTCTTTTTTGGTTGTTATTATTATTACCCTTCTAAATTATCTTCCTGCTGCCAGAATTATTTTATTCCTTTTTGTCAAATTGCAATTTCACCTCAGCTTTCTGCAGAAGGTGGTGGACTTCTTATGCAATCTTGCTCTAATAATTATGCCTGTCAGGATATAAGTACATTGCAATGTGAATGTTGTTCACAGTTAATATTATGACTTTTGCTGCACATCTGAAAATACAAAGAAAGAGTGAAAAGTCAGGATAATTCAGACTTTTCCTCTACCTTTTATATCAGCTAGAAAATTTGATTTCATGTAATACCTGGATGGTGAGAACAAACTGATGACTTTGTCAAGGTGTCTTCCATGTGTTGGCTGTCTTAGGACCATGTTTAATTTTTCAGCAATCCAAATCCCTACCATATTCCCCTGATTTACTCATTTTGAGTGCACATAAGAGCTCTGATTTGACTTAAGCTTTTATGAGTGAGGAGGTTTGCAGGAGAGATCCCACTCCCAGGGAGGCTTTGCTGCAGTCTGATGCTGCTGCCAGTGCCTTCAGAGCCCACAGAGGCTTTTCTATTTCTTAAAAATGTTTTGTCAAAGACATAAATCAGAGGAAGTTATTTGCTGTAACAATCAACAGTGCTGTGTAAAGATGCCGTGGCTGAATGTTGTGAAATCCTGTCAGCTTTGCAGAGTGGTAGAAGCCCAGACCATTGACCAAGACTCGTTGATAACAGTGAAGTGATTACACAGTGCTTTGAAAACGAGAATTTTGCCCTCTTTTTCTGAGAGTAAATTGGGTCAGAGTGTTCCCAGAATTTACATTTCAATTAAAAATCACAATAATAACACATTGTGCTTATAGTGAATGACTCCTTCTCAGGGAAAGGTGATATCTCCTGTTGCATTGTTAAAGAAAAGACCCTTAATTCCATCAGTGGCAAGAACTCTTCTTCCTTGTTTGTCCTCTTCAGTTAATTTAAACCTGTGTGAGAGTAGTACGCTGTAATCAAACCTCAGGCTTTCACTGTCTGGGTTAGATATGTTTGAGTTTGTATATTTTGGTCTCTAGAGGTCTTTTGAAATATAAAGAAAACAAAACTTTTCTTTGTTTTCTTTAAGAGTTACCCACACCTGAAAAATTGATCCTCTTTCCTTAAAAGGAATTGTTTTATTGATGTGGGGAGAAATTGCTCTAAAATGCATTATATACAGAGCAGCTCATGTTGACAGTCTCCTTTTTCGCACCAAGGTTTGCAAATTCTTAATTATAAAGCCTTTATTTCTGGACCACCAAAGCCTCTTTTTTTTTGCATCAATTGCAAAAGAAGAATAACATTGATTAGAAATTTTATTAATTTGATTTATATCCTTGTGCACTTTATTTGCAGGATAGCCACAGTCACCATATTTTGTTGTTTGTTTCTGAGTACAAATGTAAAAAATGTTCTTAACAAACACAGTTTCAAAAGAGTCACTGAGCACAGGACTTCCAATAGTAGCTATCCACCTTTGCAGGGAGTCTGGGAGACTGAAGAGTAATTTATAGAAATGCAATTTAATTAAGTTGCCTGTTGTCTACTAGAATTGTGGTGAATTGCAATCAAAACTTTCTGAACAGAAGAGATTCCATTGGAATTGTGTGTGTGCATGTGTAAAAGCTATCCTGGAGACTTCAGGTAGATGCCTAAGAACTAAGCCAAAACTGTCTGTTTTTCACCATTTTAAGGAATGCTGAGTAATTTTGTGGTCTTACCTCGAGCAAACAAAATAGGCATTAATCATCTGACCTCTGAAACCTGTCTCAGCCTAAAAAATCTCAAGCTTTCTGATTTCTTATTTTCCCCCCCGTGCAAAATAAAACATCAAAATTCAGAACTCATCATAAAATGGTACCTTTTTGGAAAACAGTGCCTTTTTTTCCTACACCTAAGTAATATTCCATAGAAGAAGAACTTCACAGCATATGTGTCTTCCACATGTTTACCCTTCTTTGCACAGCTTTTGTGCGATCAGCTGCTGGGCTGAGTCTCTGTTGCTCCAAGATCATCTTGACTGGATGTCATTGCTGTGTCTGAAAGGCAGCAGCACCCAGGAATGCTGCTTTTTGGGATGACAGGATGGTGAGCTCATGAGTGCTGCCAGCTTCACTTACAACAGGCCTTTGATCCACTTCTGTGGTACCCTGCTTCCAGTGGTTTTAGGCTTGGCTCATGGTCTTCTTTTTTTTCTGAAGGAATCTGGATTATTGTTGAATCATATGGGTTTTGATGCAAACAAACCATTTGTGAGATGTGCATTTTCAATACTCACAGATACTTGCAAAGTAGAAGATGAATTGACTCTTGACTATCTCTTTTGATTATTCTTGGCATTTTTCAAGCATGCTTTCTGTTCTCCCTAATACTAAAAGTACTCCCTCCATTACTGCTATTTTTGCCTACAGTGTATTTTATCTTTTCCTTATTGGTGTTGTAAAAAACTTTAGCAAGTAAATACATGCATGAAGTGATGAAAATACACACAGCTTTGATGTAAGGTATTCTTCCACCCGACCTCTAATCTTCTAAATTCATCACTGTTCCATGACTCCTCGAGGTCAGTTTACAATCTTCCTCTCTTTTAATAATTTTTACTACGTTCTCTGAATCCTCTTTGTGTGAAGAGTTACCTTGTGCACATCTTTCTGACACTAAATAGCAGTTCTCTCTTTGCACCAGTGCAAGACCCTTTCACAGTGAATTGCTACATCCTTCTCTCTTCTTGCAGGACCTGCCCTGCAGTAGATGCAAAACCTCAATGCACATTTCTCTGAGTGTCTTCTGTCCCTCCTGGAGACCTTCAGTTTGGTCATCCTCAGTCTTTGAACTCCTGGTACGTGAAACTCATGGACATTATGAAACACATCAGGAGGATCTGTCCAAATGAATGAATGCTCCAGTGGGCAATGCACAGGTGAGAGAAAATCCTTGAGCTCAGTGGAGAAACACTGCTGGGAGTATCTGCCTGGAATACTAAGCTCTTAGTTCACACAGGTGAGCAGTTGTAAAAAGCAACTATTTAACAAAAAAGTAACTTGAGCCAACACACAAAACGATCCAGAAGCAGGTCAGGTCCTGTGTGATTGCCCCGGGTTGTCTCAGTAGTGCCTGTGGGAGGGAGGCAGAAGGGAGCTGTGTGAAGAGAGCTGTGTGAAGGCAGAAGGGAGCACACAGACCGCCAAAGGGCGAGCCCAGCAGTGCCTGATGCTGTTAAAGCAGGTTTTCCTGCCCTCTTCTTGTACACTTCACTCTTCCCATGGAATAGTGCAGAACTCACGGCACACCCCGTGGTCACCTGCAGTGATTCCAAAGGGAGACCGAATTCTGAAGGGTCTCACATCCCACCCAGCTGTAGGTGGGACACGGGTGGTTCTCTTGCACTGCCAGTAGGAGCAAGGTCTTGGCAGGGCAGCAGGTTTGATTAACGTGCCATCAGTGATGTCAGGCTGATATCCTCCTTGGACCTTCACGCCAGGAAGAGCTGCTAAGTCTGTGGAGACAAAGATGGTGATTTCAGTTTAATAGTAACATTTAATGCAGAGGTAATTATTCACTTGCCAAGAAACAACAAAATGCCTACATTTGTAAACAAAGAAACATACATGAGGTGTAAATATTTGATCTAGAGGTAGTCACACAGGTAATGTGCTTCATATTATTTTCACTGCCAGTTTAGTGATTCAAATATAAGTATTTTTGTAGATATATAAGATTTTTTAAACACTGAATTCAATTTTTTTTTAATTCTTGTGCTGTATAATCAGGATGATTTGTAATTCTGTATTTCTCGAAGATAAGTGACTTCAAGAAGTAAAAAGTTGGCAGAGCCAGCTGTGTGAGTGCTTTCTGAAGCAGACCCAATATCAGCTGGTATCTGTCCTTATTAGATTAAATCAACCAGACTCTGAGGTAACAGGGAGTTAAAGAATTTTGATTTTGATATTTAATGATCAGCATATTTAATGCTAACCCATGTTTATTACCTAGTCCTAACTTATTAAAACTCAGTGTTCATCATAATGTTGCCTTACAGAGTTCAGTACTTTTGAGCAAGACAACACAGGGGATTCCTGCAGTCTGCACATTGCCAGGAGCAGCTAAAAACCTATCTCTTGTTTCCTCTGATTTAAAGAATAAAATCAGCTATTTCTCCTGGCATTCAGGGACTTTTTAACACATGCTTACATGCAGCACAGAAAGCACAGTCAGTGCTGGAATGTTTTCTATGTCCTGGTATAACGTGATGAGTAGAGCTAAAAAAGAGTCTGGTTGAGTCACTGAGCATCTGGAGGTTGAAATAGATGGCGCCTTCCAACCCCTACCATTCTATGATGAAATATCTGCATTTCTATTTGGAGAGAAAGAAGTATTTCAGTTTCAGGTGCATGTCTGAACCACTAGAAAAAAAAAAAGAACAGGCAGCAATATGACAAAACACTTAGAAAGTAATTAAGAAAATCTATCTGAAGTGCTGATGCATTTGAGTACCAATGATATATTTAGTTCAGGTGAGGTCCCAGAGGAGATTTGGGGTAGTGTTCTCCTGCAGTCTTGCTTTGTTCCTGCTCTCTCCTGTCTCTTATTTTTTTTTTTTTTCCAAGCTCCTGGTCTGTAGGGTTTTCCTGGGGCAGAAGAAAGACAATTCACACAAGTTAATTCTGTCCCACTACTCTCACAGAAAACACTGGGGCAGCTCTCTGTGATTTTATTGTAAATTCCATTCCTTGGGCAGTTTGTTGCAGTGAGGAAATGCAGGGTGATACTGAGATTTGAAAGTACTACAGTCAGCTAGAAAAGCAGCAGCCAAAGGAGCTTGAGAGAGGCTCCAATACGGGAGAGACCAGAGAGCAGCTGGTAGGTTTTTGTCTCCTCTTGTCCCTGGTTCTGCTGGAACTTCTGCAATA